>NC_140796.1:15044574-15047074 GCF_037176805.1 Vigna unguiculata
GAGTCCTTGGGTTTCCAAAATAGTGTAAAGTGCTTCGAATCATTGCTATTTGACTCAGACCTATTCTAAAAAAGTCGAGGCATTTCGAATTGTTTGTTGACACAGACAAAGTCAAGGAAAACCTTTGAAATTCTTTCCATATTGGACCTTTGACATATCATAGTTTCGAATCGAATTTCTTTAGAAAGAAAATCTTTTGTCTCATGGTAGCCTGCTCCAGTCCCCTTACGAAACTTTCGTTATTGGGTTAGCCATACACTTTACATGTTTCTAGCGATTCACATGGCATTTTCAAATGATACAACTCTTGGATAAGAATCTACAATGCACTAGAACGCCCTTGTTGACGATCCTTTACTCCGACAACATCTAGGGTTCCTCGAACAATGTGATATCTCATACCGGATAAATCTTTAACCCTCCCCCCTCTTACTAGGACTACATAATGTTCTTGTAAATTATGGCCAATACCAGGTATATAAGCAGTAATTTCAAATCCAGAGGTTAAGCGTACTCTGGCAACTTTACGTAAGGCAGAGTTTGGTTTTTTGGGTGTAATAGTGGAAAAGTTGACAGATAAGTCACCCTTACTGCCACTCTACATAACCGTACATGAGATTTTCACTTCATATGACTCCTCGTTCAATTTTTTTTGAAGTCATTGGATCCGTTTCCTAGTTCGGTTTAAGACTCTCCCCTTCTTCTATTCCGTTTCGAAGAGTAACTAGGACCAATTCAGTCATGTTTTCATATTCCAATTGAACACTTTCCTTTTTATTATTTTCAAAGAAGAAGATTTTTTCTTTCTTTTTACCAAACATATGTGGATCCAATCACGATCTTCTAATAAGAACAAGAAATCTTTCGCGATCAATCCTTTTGCCCCATTCTTCAACAATCAGAAAGATCCTTTTCAATCAAGTTTTCATTTTTTTCGTTTGGAATCAGGACTCTTCTACTGCATTTTGATTTACTTTCTTTTTTTCTTTTCTTTCATCATTCGTTAACTCCCACAAGGTTTGGTCCAGTAGAATCTGACCTATTTCATTATTGAGCGAAAAGTATGAAAAAATCAGATCGATTTTTTGATCAAAAGTACTATGTGAAATCCTCAGTTTTTTCCTCTTTCTCTATCCATATCTCGTAGGTAGAGCGTTTGAATTAATAGAGAACCCTTTCTTCTGTATCTGGATGAATCGATATTATTACATTCCAATTCATTCCCGATACCTCGGAACCGAATTGAATCCCAAATTGACGGGTTAGTGTGAGCTTATCCATGCGATTATGCACCCTTCGAATAGGAATCTATTTTCTTAAAGATCCCAGCTTTCGTGCGTTGGTGGGTCTTAGAGATCCTTTCGATGACCTTTCGATTAGTATTTTCTTTTAGTATTAAATTCGTTTAAGTTAGTGATCTCGGCTCAGCTAGTCCTTTCTTTCGTGATGAATTGTTGGCGCCAGTCTTACATTTTGTCTCTATGGACCGAGGAGAAAGGGAGCTCGGCGGCAAGAGGATTGTAACATGAGATAAGCAAGGAGGTCAACCTTTTTCAAATATACAACATGGGTTCCGGCAATGCAATGTGGTTATACTCTCATGTCGATCTGAATGAATCATCCTTTTCACGAAAGTCAATCTTTGCCTGCTAGGCAAGAGTATAACAAGTTACAAATTCTGTCTTGGTAGGGCATGTCTTTTTATTACTATTAAATTGAAGTAGTTAATGGTGGGTTACCATTATCCTTTTTGTGGTAATGAATATATGTATGTTCCTAAAAAAAGCAATTTGTCCATTTTTGCGGGGTCTCGAAGGGGCATGAAAACACATAAGAACTCTTGAATTGAAATGGAAAAATAGATAGAACTCCGGTTACTTCAGATATGGTAAGATCTTTGGCGCAAGAATGCAAGAGGAGGGGTTGATCCGTATCATCTTGACTTGGTTCTGATTTCTCTATTTTTTAAGAAAATCGAGTCTGGTTCTTCTCCTACCCGTATCGAATAGAACATGCTTAGACAAATCTTCTTCATGGAAAACCTGCTTTATTTAGATCGGGAAAATCATATGGTTTTATGAAATCATGTGCTATTTCTCGAATCCGTGGTCAATCCTATTTCCGATAGGAGCGGGTGACAATTGAATACAATTTTTCCCAGAATTGTTGTATCCGTAATAGTGTGAAAAGAAAGCCTAACTCCAAGAAGTTGTTTAAGAATAGTGGCGTTGAGTTTCTTGACCCTTTACCTTAGGATTAGTCAGTTCTATTTCTCGATGGAGGCAAGAGAAGGGATATAACTCAGCGGTAGAGTGTCACCTTGACGTGGTGGAAGTTATCAGTTCGAGCCTAATTATCCCTAAAACCCAATATAAGTTTTTCTATTTGGATTCCGTGATCGAATAAGAATCGATCGAATAATATAATAATTGAGAATGGATAAGAGGCTCGTGGTATTGCACGAAGGGCGGGGGGGCTATATTTCTGGGATTGCACAAAG